>NC_039480.1:11490172-11539593 GCF_003590095.1 Trichoplusia ni | reverse complement strand
CTTAACCTTGATCCCCATTTTATAATATTTGTTGGAATGGAACAAAAAAATACATTATTGGAACAAATGCAAAATTTCAATAGGCAAACAACCACGGATCATGATATGGACAGCCTGATGACAGACGGACAGACATTGGTGAGTTATAATATCGTACACAACAGAAATAGGGTTCCGTTTTGGACCTTTGCGTATGGAACCCTTAAAGTAAGCTTTATTCGTTAAATAATATTTTTAACTTAAAAATATTGCTGCGTGTATTTTGATCATAACTTACAAAAAAGTATTTTTTTACAATGTACAAAAAAAAACTTCTAAAACGAATCATCTATTAACATTATCATATAAGATTTGAATAAAAAATAATAATACATAATAATAACAAAACTTATATTTTCCACACGTAATTTTCACGTCACGTCCAAATAGTATGTCAGTATCAAGTCGCGGTTGACAGCCCTATGTTTCTGGTAGTTACTCGCCGGCTCGCTCCGTTAATTGTGCGGTGGCTCTCATTACATTAACACAACTATTGTCTTGATTATTCTTGTTGACGAGCTCCGACAATATATCAAACATATACATTTATACATACACACTCTTTTATATTGTTTGGGGAAAATTCGGCCATCTTTTGTGTGGGTTATTGACGCGTACTTTCGAGAATTATCTTGTTTTTATGCGACCTATATTTTCTAGTCCAAGTGATAATCTTTATCACCTTTTGTTCAATTTTATATCTTTTAAGCATAAGTAGTAGGAATAATTTTAAGGGTTGGCACAATATTGTTTGTGAACGGGTTACTAAATAAAGCCTTAAAATTAATTAGTATCGGTACACCAAACAAACTTATAACTAATCACAAATCAACCACAGTGTTGTGAAACCACTCATGTTATAGGTACTTTTAATTAAACCTAGTTCGTTAATCCATCGCAGATGGCAAAATCAACCAAGTTGATTTTAATTA
Organism: Trichoplusia ni; assembly: GCF_003590095.1. Lineage (NCBI taxonomy): Eukaryota > Metazoa > Arthropoda > Insecta > Lepidoptera > Noctuidae > Trichoplusia > Trichoplusia ni. The sequence goes on along the minus strand of NC_039480.1, from coordinate 11,538,622 downwards.
AACACTCCGGTCTTGTTATACCTTATAATAAAGTTTAATTGGAATACAATTCGCCGATCACGGTAAACTTTGCTTTTCTTCATCGGGAATGTTTCCGACAAACCCATTATCTTTCCTAGATGTTTATGTTTCCAATTATTATTGTCCACATTTTCATTTTCTACACACAATGCCTTAAGGCTACTTTCGATGGAATTTCTTCGAGTTGTTTTGCAAATTGCCTTTCAATCACGTCCCGGTAATATCGGAGCCAATGATTAGAAGTTATTGTTTGCAAGCGTATTGTCGTCCGATACGTTCAGGATAAGTTTGTGAATAAACAATATCGCTAGGAAACGCTTACAATAACACATAATCGGGAGCTAGGGAAATGTGATACTTACTTTTGCTTGTAGGTACTTAATGAAGTCGGATAATGAGGAACATTATGTGTTTACTAAATAAATGATAATCATTAATGAGTGAAGAAAGTAAGCATGACCATTGCCAACAATGACCAAAATATGCATTACTACAAAAAAAAATGAATGACGATAACAAAACACGATCTAAAGATTAAAAGAGTCTATTTTCAAAAACATGAATATGTAGATTTAACTTCGATTCTCAACAAATCACAAATGCATTCTATATGGTAAGCCAACTGTCGTTTCGGTCATTTTTGACAGGCTAGCTTAGGACGGACGCTCGACGTGACATGGACAAAGGAAAATTGTTAAAGAGAGAATAAAGAATGAGGTTCGTTCGTTCCTGATAAAGGTCACCCATATACAATGCTCGTGAAAATGAAAATCGGTAGGTATTGAAAATGTAGTTACCTACGTCAATTATTATAACTCAATAGTAGAAAAATAGTGTAAGGATTTGGGGGAAGCCTTTGCCCAGCAGTGGGACACCGTAGGCTAGGAAAAACAAAAATTGTTACTGTAAAATCTTGGTGAGACATATTAGCTATAAAGTGTAATAAAGTTTCATGAAAATTATGCGTATTAAAAGCTTTTTAAATAAACAATCGTAGAAATTATTTAATATTTGGTGAAAACCTAAACCGTTGCCACTTTTTTTTTGCATGATTATCATCACGCGCATAAATAACTTACAACAATTCACAATGAATTCCTCTACAGCAAGATTTAATAAAAAATAGTGAATATCTTTTGTTCATGCACGCAATCAAGCAACATACCGTCAAAGGGCGTTCACCCCGTCTGCGTACTGCCTGCATTGTTATCAATTACGCACATCAATACAATACAATTTCCATCCAAAACTAATATTGGTCATTACAAATTCACAAAGTAAAATGCAATTCAAATTATTTATAGCTCGTTCCAAACATCGATTGGACAATTTTATTGGTTGGCACAAAATCAGGGGTCATTAATATTTGATTTTCAATTGTAGCTTTGTTTGCTTCGGTCGGCATATCTGTATGTCAATAATGTAAATGCATTTCTGGACCGTTTTGTACCTATATAAACCATGTTTGAACGGCCACTGGATCAATTGGCGTTTGAATGTTCATTGCTTAATTCAAGCGAAATTGAACGGCCCGAGTTTGAAAAACGGTATTGGCGGTTTAGGGCGAAACCGATTATTTTGTATTACGACGCATTTAGCGAATGATCTGTTAACGTAGAAGATATTAATGTTATTTATAAGAATTGTTGCAAAAAATGTACTGAATCATGTTAAAAAAATATACAAAAGAAACAGATTCTAAAAAACAACAAAACTTATTCAACTATTACGGCCTTTCGAAAAACGCTAATTATCCTTATCCTTACTCCTTATTTAATCTTCTATCTTGTAATCTTCTTCTGTCTCAATATATAAACGTGAAAATAAGTTTGTTAATTGCACTTTCACGCGAAAACTACTCAACCGATCATCATGAAACTTTGTACACATATTCTTGCATAGGATACTTTATATTAAGAAAAAAAATGTTCTTTTTCCCGAAAAATGTAAAAAATATTTCAACGCCATCTAGCTGTTCAGTAATGAAAATCCAGCCCAGAGTACTGTAATACTGCTGTACTGTTTTACCGACGGTCACGTCAATATCCAATCCGATTGACTATAGTTTTAGCTGTTTGGGATTTTTCTATATTTATTGTTATTTTCTCCTGTCATTATATATGCAGTATAAAGCTATTTCTTGGTTTCCTGGTTCCAAGCTACCTCCTAGTGACACATTTATTCCTTCTTTTATTGTTATTCTCAAAGAACACGCACTACAAACCGCGTACTGCAAACTAAAGCCCACGTGGACAAAGTCGCGCCCAACAGCTAGCATTCTGTAACTGAAATTAGAAAAAATCAAAGTGAAAAATCAAATTAATTAATTTTCTCTTCCTGAAAACCCACATTGACGTTTTCTATTTCAGAATATTATTTCAGGAACGTTTTGCAGACAGTACCATAGTTTCAGGTGGATATTTTCCGTTAAATAAATTCGTCTCTTCCGATTCATTCTGTTGTTGGCTGTATGATTTTTTGTACCTGTCAGTTGCGTTAGCGTAGGATTTTTGAAATCTCGATTTTTTTATTTGAAATCTAACGATCCAACGCGCTTTTTCTGGGTAAAAATCTGGATGAGTTTCCTTTCATTCAAATCGCTTTTGTTTTGTTTTTTTTTATCCAGATGGATTCTATTCCATATAATTTTTATTATTAATAGTTTATTAAAATATTAACTTAATCCAATAAACCTAACGAAGTATCCTACGTGAGGATTTAGTTTTAAAATGTTATTTTATTTATGTTACAAAATAACTAATAATAAGTTTTATTTCCATTACATTAATTGCAGTAGATTATCTAAAATTATCAGTAGGTATTGCAAAGAAGTTGACGTGGAAAAAAAATTAGCCTTAGTGTTGTCTACATTTCAGTTTTCCTAAAAAAAATAAAGCATGACCCTTGAGAGCAAAATTTTAAAAGTGACATTTTGAACCGACTTCAAAATGAAGAGGTTCACAACTATGATAGGATTTTTTATGTATTTACATTGATTATTTCATACAAAGCACAATTTCTTAACAATTTCTAGCTAAAGTAATTCATACGATATGGTTTTGGCCTTCTTATCCAAACCTATCTCACAAATATATAACAATGGCCAAAAAAAAACGAACTCTACACCTTTATGTAGTTCAGTCATAACATAGAATAAGTTAAGTGCCAGACAACGTTTTGAACTTCGAATATATTTTCGTATCCCACGAGAGCTTATACATGTTATTATGCGGACAATATTTGAATAGTCGACGTTGTTTATACGTATACCTTGAGAAGATGCATGATACCCTTAAGATATGAAGTATACTATGTAGGTAGGTAGCTATATTTATGCTGATAGTATTTGTCTCGTATAAGGACATTCTTCTTCATTAAAAGATAGATGTTGGATGAATTAATATTGTTGAAAATGAAACAAGCGATGGGAGATTTTATCGCGTGTTTGTTGGTAGAGATATCTTATAATATAAATCTTTTTGTATATAAATTGTTAAATATATAAATAACCACAAATATACCAAACAGTAAAAACATTGATTTAGCTCACCGCCAATTTTGGACCGCTTTTAATCCATATTAATTTATGAGTTCCATGATTTCAAAATAGAAATCACGGTATTTTTTTTCTTGTTCGTTTTATTTCAGAACACTACATAAAGGTTTGAGGTATTTGTACTGCACAAGTAAAGGTCGCAACGAAGTCTTTCCAGCAAATATACGTCAAAATTGGTTTCTTGTGAATAACCATTAGTCCATCTGCGTAGCAATTCCCATGCTTTGTTGAGGTCGGTTTCCAGTAATAACGGATTCAGATGATTCTGTTCTATTTCAGACAAAACCATTGCCGTCTGATTCCCATAACCCATTTTACTGTTACGGAATCTCTTGTGAAACTAGTCGTCGTAATCATTAGGTTGTGTTAATGATAACTGTCAAAATCAAAGTTGTAAAAGTTAATGGGATGATTATTTTATGGTTTGAAATGTCATTGATTTATTTTATTTTTATTTATTATTAAACAATGTATGATTATTAATACTTTTGATTTACCACTCCGCTGCCAGTCCATCTGTCACCAGTGTATATCTGTTGAAACCTGATGATGAGACGGTTGTTTTTTTACGCATAATGAAATTTCTGTTAAGACTCTCACAAAAAAAATCAAGGTTTAAATTTTTTAGCTTATTTGTTTTTACAATAACGCGACAATTACTCCGACTCGTACTTGACGGGCTTTTAAAATACATGTCACCAACAAAACGAGTAAAGAGGAAAAAGCACCAAACTTGTTGATTTAGCTTTATTTTTACAACAAAAATAACACAATTAAATAAATCGCATTATTTGCACAAAATATCAGTGCTCTATTCATTAAATAAATAGAGTTAACAAAAGGCTTTATTTTATTCTAGCAGCCATATTGTAATTGTGTTTTGTATTGGAGTGACACGCTACGAGTGACGAGATTGCAATTACATTTATCCGAATTGACATTTATACGGACTCGTGTAAAACGAATGCTTATATAAGTTGTTTTTGTATTATTATATAGTATTATATGATAGGGTGATCTTTATTCGTCATTTGTCACAGCTTCTTTAATAATGATTTTTCCAGAGTCTTTGATTGCTGTAAAGCCCCGTAGCCGTTAGCTACGAACTTAATTTTTTGGCACATCGAGCATAAAAATACAAAATTGTAAGAAGTACCGAATTTTGTATTTTTGTCTTCATTCTTATCACCGACTGTAGGCTGTAGTTCACCCGGAGAGCTAGTTAAATATAAAAATTAACGTACAAAATATACCCAACAGTAAAAAAATCCCAGAGCTTAAAAACATACCCTTCAAACAGCGGCAGAAACAAATTTAAGTGAATCAGAACTCATCGCTATCTAACCCTGTAATTCGACTAGATACTATCGGCGAGCACAGTCCAGTTGATTCTCAAAAGGCGACTCTTGTGAATCTATATTCGTTGATTACAAACAGGTAGTAGTACTGTTAGTGTGTTGTATACAACCTGAATTCTCGAGAGCGTCGTAAACTGCATTTAAATTGTAAAGCAAACGGCACAGAATTGAACAGACAAACATAACGAACTTCGAATTTCGTGTGTTATTTGTGACCTGGTTACCTACCAATAACTCTTGAAGTGAGATTGTTTCGGTGTGGAAACGAGATGCCGCTCTACATTTTGTAGTACGCTCTCTCGCTTCTACAATTACAAAAGTTTATGATAAAGTTTATTTGAGTAGTGTTGAAAGGACATCCTGAATAGTCACGACAACATTGTGTGTAATGTCATCGTTAAAGGGGTAAGGGGTTTCATTCATGACACTTGGACTATTCATTCGATTGTAAGAGATGTTGGACATGTATTAGATAATTGTTACCACGAACACAAATGATAATAGAGATTTTGGCAGGTTTGACAAGTAAAATGTATTTAGTTTCTTAGTAGATAGTTAGAGATTAAAAAAAAACGATTAGGTGCGATTAGGACTGTGGTTTTTATACAAATAATGTTATTCAATTGTCAATAGAATAAGTGTCCGAGAGTTAAAAAAACGAAAACAGTTTATTTTTTATAATATCGTGAGACTGATTTATTATTAAATGATGTAACGGTTTACCCTCGCGTATTTATCGGGGGTGCCCGACTAGTTTCGGACCCAACCGGTGTCCTTAATAATGAGCTGACGCGGCGGGATCGCGAGTCGAACACAGTTTACTTTCCTATTTGAACACAATGACTCACATGTACAAAACACTTTACAATAGTAACAGAATTTCATATATTTTATAAGAAACACGTGTTATTGAAATATTATTGCTATGTACATATAAATCAACATCGAACGTCAAAGAATGATATATTCGACGATAAAACGACATTCGTGGAAATATTTGGGTTCGTCTTGACATTTATTTGAAACACAGCTACAGTTGTATGTATCTTTTAGAAATGGGTTATGGTTGTATATGAGTATACTATCACGCCCTCTATCCCATCGGTGGTATACACATAGGAACGAAATACGATAGAGGTTTCCATGAATAAAACCTTTATCGTATCCTGTATCTTTCCATTACCAGGCTGTATCTCAAGATCCGTGATTACTAGGCATTTGAAATTTATACAAATGAATTTAAGTTGTCGCTACAACAACAAATACTTAAAATAAAGATCGAGGTTAAACAAGTTTGTTACGGCCATTTATGTTGCTTGGTGACAAATAAAGTTGAGGGTGGTGTACCAATACAATTTAATAATCTTATGACAATAAAAAACGCTATGAAACCCTTGTAATTTTCTGTGGTTGGTATTACAAATATGAATCTACAAATGAAATGGCTTATAGCAAATAGTGTCCGGGACGATGAAAGTAAAATGTTATTACTGAAGATAATATTAATGTCGAAATGTTAACATTTTATTTTACGATCCACTATTTTATATAAGCCAACAATTTTCATTTTATATGCATTCAGAATGTTATAGTCATAATAAAAGCGTTACGAATGATATTTTTAATATTGTGCGTCATTGTCATTTTTATATTACTCGAAAGAAATTGTTTTATTAAAACCCTATTTATGTAAATGCGTAGACTGCATGTATAGTTTTTGGATTGCTATGTCAGTGCTTATTTATTAAAAAGTAAGAAACGCGACGTAAAAACGCCTTATATACGAAAATCTAAGAGTTTGTAATGTTCCGAAACTCATCATCATTGGCCTAGCCTTTTCCCAACTAAGTAGGGGTCGGGTACCAGTCTAACCGGTTTCAGCTAAGTACCAGTGTTTTACAAGGAGTAAAGCACTGGTAATTTTCCGAAACTATAATTTTAATTAACTTATGCAAATGCAGATTAAGACGGTTTGATATTGCTTGGTTCATATTTTGTTTAAATCTCATTATTACCATTTTGCACTTTCATAAAACGGTCTTAGACATAATGTAAATTTGATGACTGCGACATGAAATCAACATATAAAGATAATGCAAGACGGTTGGATAATGTTTTTTTTTACATTTCATTTCAATTCTGGTATTATTCCGCTGTTATTAGTAATATAAAGTATTTTTTTCTGTTAAGCAGGTACAATAATTTTAAATGAAAAATAATTGACACGACATTATATTCTGGTTAAAAATAATTTTACACTTTGAATGTAAATATTAATAAATTAATTAAAGACATTGTTATGTAACTTTTACTCCTTTGAGAAATAAAATAATATTTACATATAAAATATAATATGATTTTTTTAAATAATATTTAATGACAATATTATAATAATAATTGTACATTCCTCTTTTGTTATACTGTAATGGATTTCAGTTTATTTGCTTATAATACACGAACTTTTCTTTTGAGACAGAAAAGTGGATGGAACGGAATTGCGTGAAAATTGAATTTTTGGGATCGCGTCTGGCGGAGCCTTAAATCTGTATCAAGTATACTTATAAGGCAACAATATATTATTTTTCTGTTTGATGTGAAACCTATCTCAAGGATATTATCTAAACCACAATATTAGAACGTTTATAGTTGTTCCATTTACTATTATGTATCAATTTACTAACAATGGGATGGATGTATGTCAGCATGTGACCTGACTCTTTGTAAAAATGGCACACGATACAAGAATTAAATTTCGTACAACGGGATTAGTTTAAAGACAATAACCTCGATTCGTTTATTATCCTTAAGTTGTATCAGTTCTACTTATCCGTTGGATAATAATATGACAATTCTCTAAATACACACGAATATCCATAAAACTTATCTTAATACAGGTATAACAACGTTTGCCAAAAAAGCTTCTTGCTCATAACATCTTATAACCTCAAAATCTAAAATTGTAAGTTTCAGCACTCCGATACTACTTCATTACTGAAACTTTAAAGTGGTCCCAAGTAGGAGCACTACCACCGCTTTAATATAAAATGAATCTGTACGACGCACTGAACAAAATGTACGAAATAAACAAGCATTTGAAATCGACCGCGAAACGCTCATGTATGTTTACTGGCAAACCTAATTAAACTTTAAACCAATGAGGCTGACTTATTCAGCCAATAAACTGGCTGTTATAAAGGCTATATTACCTCTTCATTCCGACTATCACTTTTCGCGTACTTAGTTGTAAAGTTTTCACTTTGAAGCCGGCGAAGTTAGCGCCGTAGCGGCATTTCCTTGCTAATTAACGAGGAGCCCGCTACTGCATTGTTACGTGCATCTTTTGCTCGGTTAAGCGGAATAAACTTTATATTTCATGGTACAGGTGTCTGGCGATTATTGTTAGACAAAAGATTATAATGCAACAAACATAGTTGGAAATGTTTAGGTAGTCTGAAGTAAATTATTTTAGACTATCGAATTAGCGAGTATTTATTTTGCTTTCACGTTGTTTGTTTGCGGTTTGTGTAATATTCAATTTTGGTTAATTATAAATGCCATTATAATTCGCACTGTAGTCACAGAAGTAACTGATACATTTTGAAGTAATAAAGAAACATTCCCAAACACATAATGTCTAATCAGTAGAATGGACACACTACAATTCTAACACAAAAACAGCAACAAGAAAGGAATCCGATAAAAGAACAATTCACACGAATACATCCCCGATTGCGGGTTAACTTTCTACCGACCAATTCCGTATCGCCTTCTTCGAGAGCGAAGTAGCGAAGTTGGGAGTCATTAACTTCACTTAAGTTCGTTACTCGACTCCGTCGATGCAAGATGGTGGTTTCCCGAGCCAGCTGCGTTCGAAAATGAACGAAATAGGATAATGAGAGACTCGGTCCTTTTAAGGGACCATTTCCACACTCGCTGTTGGATTCTCTGTATTATGATTTAGTTGAAAAAAGACGTGAACATCGCTAAGCAGGAGGTGGTCTCGGTATCGACGACAACCATTTTGATTTAACTTTTTAATAATAATAATATTTGGCAGCTTTTATGCAACGCCATCTAGTCTTAAACTTACCAAAACTTTTATTACTGAGTACTAGACTTAAACTACAAATATATATAGGTGCATATGTAGATAAATGATACCTAGACACAGAACAAAATGATAGTGTTCATCAAACCAACATTCTTAAAGTACGTTTATTTGAATTAGACTTTCCACGGCAACTAAAACATTAGTCTCTAAGAATAACTGAATATCTCATCTATTTTCAATGAGAAATAAGAAAAATCTCGCAAAATAAATAATTTGACATATTTCCATTGCTTTACCGCCGTTCCATTGTCATACTGATTATTGGAAAATTCCTTAAACATGTACTCGTCGAGATAGTCGCCGAGGCAACAATTCTAAAAATGTTCAGAGGAATAACCTTGACCTTGAATATTACTCTTGTTTTGAGAATCCTAGTATAGTTATTTTTAAAACCCTGTAAAGCTAAAACTGGAAGTATGTTATTGAACCTTTTTAGATATATCTAATTATTTTTAGCTACAGATATTTTAATAAATTTGTACATTGTACATTTTAATATAATTGGAACTCGTATAAAAGTTATCGTAGCACAATGCGAATTTTCTAAAAACTGACTCATTTTGTAGGCTTTCGGACTGCTTAAAAATTCTAGGTGACTTGGAAATTTTCGTTATCTATATGATCATCACATGCATGTAAAATATGCCTGAAAATCTTATATTTTCAATTCAAAACTGATTTTACCAATTACGACGAAACCTTGCACTACATACATAGAACTCCTAAAAACGGCACACACATCTTAGAAGTCGCAGTTGCGGTTGACAAATATGACTCAGAATACTTTAAAATATTGTAGAAATAGCGCAGAGTTTATAAATCCATACAGCCTAAAGCGTAAAGCGTGGCATAATAAATAAGGTTCACAGTGTGAGTCCGCGCCCGGTTCTATTACGTCACATTGAATATTTCACAAGGATTCTACGAACGGGGATCTACCACCTACTCCTAAACTAAAACTTGGGGTCGAAGAAGCGAGAAACTACTCTACGTTTTGAATAGCGCTGTCTCGCTCCAGCAACTGCTATATTCTTACTTTAATATATAATGGTAGGTTATAGTTCTTTTTCGAGTCCCACGAGTTGTGTTAGTAGTTTTAGAGTACAGTAAGTCTCTTGGATGTCGCCCGTTTGTCTAGAAGTCACATATTTTCCAGATTTTTATAGGAAAACTATTAATGAAGGATATATTTTTTATTCATGCTTGAAAATCTTAGAAATATAAAATTGTTTTAGTAAAACATTGCATCCGATATTCAGTAAATAAATAAATGCTATAATAAATGCGGACAACATCACATACATTGTTCTGAACCCAAAGTAAGTTGCTAAAGCACTTGTGTTATGGAATTCAGATACAACGAAGGTACCACAAACACCCAGACCCGAGACAATGTAGAAATAAGAATTTTTACATTGACCCGACCGGGGATCGAACCCGGGACCTCAGAGATAGCGACTCCTTGAAACCGGTGCGTACGCCACTCGACCACGGAGGTCGTCGATTGTGAAAGAGTAGTTTGTGAAACATAGAAGCAGATTTATATCTACTTGTATTTCTAACATCAGTTGAATATATTTGTGTCACATACTCGCATACATACTAGATTTTTGGAGAAGTGTTTGAAAATTTAACATCAGCATATTTTTGTTCAAAGTTTTAAGTAGGTTCATATACTCTACAAAAAAAAATTACGACATATTTTCGGGAAACAAACTCCAAAAAAGTGCTCTATAATAAACAAGTGGCTGTTTGACGTTCGTTCTAAAATGATTCAGCAAAGGTTTTATAAAATAGATTCACATAATTGTATTAACGTTCCAGTAAAAATTACAGAGCGCTCGCTGTGAACGAGCCGCCGGTGTATTGTTGGAGACTTTTAATCCCAATTACGTGGTTCTGATGTATTATTGTCGCTTGCACTATTCACTGTAACGTGACATTCAACAAATGCACTGTTTTCCCAACAATGTTTTTAAAAAGCGCAAACAATTCTACACCCTTCACACTTTGCAAGTTCTATTTTAAAACGCGTAAAACTATTGTCATCGGCAGTTTGTTGCTAGCTAGTTAAACTTTAATTTGTTTCATTTTAGCGAGTACGCCCAATTACGCTAATTAAGGACAATATTGCACGTTTGTAATTATTGTGCTTAGTATCAGCGTACTATACAGAGATTAACTCAACGTTTAACAATAGGTTGTTGACGTTCATAGGACAGATTGCAATCACAGCAGAAAGTACAATAGGTACCTTGACAAGCACGTTTCATATCAGCTCGTAAACGTCTAAAGCTGCGACGACGAACCGTAATTATAGCAATACGCCCGTATCCCCAGTATCAGTCAACATTATCTTACCTTATTTCCCCATCTTCTTCGCTGAAATGGTGGTTTATTATTTTCATTTTATCTGCAAACTTCAAATAATAAACATTCAAGTTAATCTTGGATTCCAAGTTTAATAAACAAAGCTAATTTTTTGGAGGATTTGTTTTTAAATATATAAGAACTGTATGATATCTAGGCCTCGTTTCAACCCGAATAAAACTACGTAATTGGGTTTGTCAATTTGCCCGGGTTTGGACTGACATCATTAGGCCTCAGTCCTAGGTTGTATGAAAAGTACCTTCATTTGTTTCGAATTGAAAAAGTGTTTTGTTTTTACAAAGCACTTTCTTATTAAGCATTGTTCGGGCGCGTTAATGATGCTCATTTAATCGTAATTAAGGCCGTATTCAGATTGTGGGTTCTGAAAATGTTCACTCATTGTATCTATTTAATTAACTAAACTGTAATGATTTCGTAATGGCCAGTTGCCAATGTAACTTGATTTGTATGATTAAATTCTGGAATATAATATTCAGCTACATTTTCAAAATATTGTTTTATAAAAACATATTTAATTTAGTTTTATAAAAGCTCAAGTATTTTCACGTTTATTATGGAATTATTTTCCTGAAATCCATCGCACATAATAATGTATCCAAACTATCTATTGTTTATACTCCAAAATATTAAACCACAAGCAAAATTAAAACCCAAACGCAAAAAAAACATACGCTTTACAGCAAGTGTGACAATTCTGCAAAACTTTTAAAATTAGAAAGGAAAGAGATTAAAAAAAAGTCATGACGTTCCTTTTTTAAAGTCGCCTCTTAACTGTAGTCGGCTACTTGAACAGCCTTAAGATCTTTCTACTCAGCTAGTGGTGTCTGAAACGTGTCACAGACGCCGAGATTTAGCTAACCATTAATATAGAGCTGCGAAGGAATACCGAATCATTTTAAAGACTTGTGGAAGCTACACGCCGCTCTACAATGCGTAAGAGTTATCTCTCTTTACCCACTGCTCTTCAAGGCTCCCAGTGACCAGACCTTTGTTCAATTTTTATTTTTCCCATCTGAGTTCTAGTTGTCTTAGAATTTACTGAAAAATTACAACACTTCGTCATCAGATGCTTATTAGTCAGATATTTTTACTAATATATAATATTGAATAGTTTTGATTTTGTTGATTCACACCTCAGTATTGACTTTTTTCTACAGCTGTAGTGTACAGTAGGCTCATGATTAAGGACTCTTTTGGGTCAGACAATAGTCGGGTTAAATACGTGCCGATAAAAACACGTCAGTAAATCGTTATTAAATATATTATTCTTAAGAAACAAACTTCAGGGCTACAGACCGTTTAGAACTCTGACACCAGGTTGAACATCAACCCTACGAAAATAAAAAGAAACAGACAGTTTAAGTAAATACTTTCTATTTCTTCTGGTACACTATAATAACCTCGTAACCAGGAACCACTAGTCAGTTCTCCACTTGTCTATACAATGACGTCAGTGGCAGCCATTACTTCTTCCATTTTTAACCGTAGACTTGGGTCCAAGATACTGAGCGTGGTGCTCGCCTCTTGATTAATTGCCGTCAACGTCTTCGTCCCAGCTGATTGATTACATTGTAATCTTGTTTGTGACTTGACTGATGTCAGAAATTGTATCAGTCTTGTTTTTCATCATTCCCGCCTTTGATAATTAGCGGTCGTAGTTTTTGAGCAGCGTTCGTTTGACAATGACTGACGTCACGATTTATTGCGCGATTTTTTTTTCGTGAGATTGTTTTATTTTTGGTGGATATTGTAATTTTTGTAACTGTGTTGAATAAATTTTGAATCTGTTTAGTTTTGATTTTTAGTTCACATCATTTTCTTGGAGGCGAATCAGACATGTTTGTCCAAATTAATTGGAAACAGTTTGGAGTTCGTACAAGGTCTTTGAAACCGAACTCTATACAACAAAAATATAAGTAAATTTATTAAAGAAGCTTCCAACCTTTTCAAAACTATCAAATTAGCTGCTGAAGCGGTCAAAATTTAATCATCTTCGAGGCCTTCGAAAGTCTAGGTTTCAATGGACAATTTAGCACATTCTTCACCAACTTTAATAATAAAGTTGTTGGATAAAATCACCATTAATAAGTAATATATATTTAAAATCCGTGACTAAACTCTGCAACTAATGCGTAGTGGCTCTCAGCATACTTCATCAAACAGCGCTTGCTGTATTATCGGTCTTAGTATGCTGGAGATGTAAATCCTTAATCGCTTTTATAATACCTTGCCGAGAACTTGTACTTGGTATAGCTAGTCGATATAAGGCAAATATTATGGTAAGCGGTACCACAGTCTTATCATAATGCATTCTTCTTAATGTTCTTGGTTCCTTCTCTCTCTGTTCTTGAAAACGCTCTCTGTTCGTCTCTTACAGGTTTTGAATAACGGATTATTAAGGACATTGTTTTTTTTACGGAAGACCTGTTCTTATTTGTTTAAGAAAAACAGAGTTCTATAAGTATTTAAGGAGGCTTCCAAACAAAAGCCACTATTTTTGACACCATAACAAATATTTGCTTTTATTAGGCAAGAGAATTTTGTTATGATTGTTTGTGATGTCATTATATCTTTTTGTGTATTAACCTAATCGATATTTTATCGTCCCTATCAAACTAAAGTCAATTTAATTTTAATTAGCAAATGATAGTTTGTTAAACAAAAGCCGTAAAAACCTATTTAATTAAAATAAAGATAGTTAGAAAGACAATAGGGCTTGCAATAAGACGTGAGTATGAATACGTATTTATCTCGTTTAGACAATTAAACCTCAACCTTAGAAAGACGAGATGACAAAGAGTTGAATGTACTTGAGGTTATGGTTGCCAACATTTGATAAGATCAAACTATCCCTGTGGCTATATTCAAGAAATTAATCTGGCAAGATAAAGTTATTATTTAAAACCGAAAAAACCGGCCAAGTACGATTCGGACGCGCGACACTAAGCGATCAGTGCAGATACCTATAAGTTAAATAAACCTCACGAGAACGTTGCTGAAAAACGTTTTGTTATTATTTCTTGTAATGATCCTGTGTAGTTTCATCAGAAATACCATAATGGACAGACTGACACACAGCGCAGCCTTAGAAAAGGGTTTTTGGTAAGTAAAGCACTCCAAAAGCAACTATTCAACTTTAGTTATCAATTTTAAAATTCCTTTGACTACTTTATTATAAATATTACCTTAACCTTTGACCTATGTACTACCTAAAAATAAGAATTTAATTAATCTAGGCTCAGGTATAACCACAAATTCGAACAAATTACACTTGACCTTTTCACTACATTAATCCTATTATATTTAGCTTCTCGTATAAATTTTTTTTTAGTATATTTTCTTTACCTACTGCTACTAAGCTTTCCAATAGAAAATAACGGCGACTTTTTACGCAACCTAGACTTCGATTAACTTAGCCTCATATTCGGTTCTGACTATCTATTGACAGTAATTTTGCCTTCATTACCTCGCTAATGGCTACTTATGGTATAAGTTATTCAGATTTTTCCTCTGAAACTGTTGATACGACACCAATTATGTTGAAATTTACATGAGACAAACCATCGACTGTTATGACGTGTGTAAGTCTCCTTTGTGGCTCAAATTCTGCCTTATTTTGTTATTGTATGTATTGTCGAGTGCTTATTCGAGACAAGACAGTTTTGTTGCATTTCATCGCATTGACTTTATGAAATGTTATCTCGAACAAGAGCTCAATATTATCTGTTATGTACGTAATTCTTAAAGCCAAAAACGTTGTAATGGCTTTACTATTAATTATAAAGACAAATAAAAAACTTCATCGTTAAAAACTCATTCGACACACTTTGAAGCATATTAAAAGGCCAACCGAAAACAAAAGAACGCAAGATACCCTTGAACTACCCGTTTGTCAAAATATAATTTCCTCTGACGCTATTACAGACAAATAGAATTTAGTACTTACACGTTGAACTCAAATGTTTGTGTGGGACTCACGCAGGCCCTACAAATACTGGCCCGAACAAACACGGCCTAGGCGAGGTGATTACTAAATGTAACACTTCGAACTTTATTTATTAGTGTTTCTCAGTTCGTGTACCGTTTTGAGTATAAATAGAGTTACTTAGTTTTATGTTGTGGTATCAGTTTCGACTCTTTTGCTTCACGTGTAATAATGAACGTTTAGATGTTTTGATAAAGATTTGATCTGTATGTGAATATTTTTATTTGTTTATAATTATAAAGCTAACTAAAAAGGAAATAATAATTATGCCGCAATGAATACTTTTACTAAAAATATGTTTCGTCGGGAAAATTTAAACATGTCGAATAATGATGATGGTTTAGTTGCCGAGAAAAGTACTAAACACGAGCTTTTTTCCATACTAGCCTAGATATTTATTTTAGTCATTGCAGGTAAGACTTAATACGTACCACCACTTTACAACTTGTGTATATTTATGAATACAAAATCTAAAACCAAAATTAATCTCAAACAACAGTGCGGTAACGTCTGCGATGTTTCCACACACAATATAGCAGTCAATCTCCTTAATGGGTTCTCAGATCCATCATACTATGGTTCGCCCACTCTATCTAGTTTCTACATATACGCTGACGTGTGGGAAATGTTCTCGCGTACCAACTGTACTTAAATTATTTCATTTTAGATAAAAAGTAAAACGTACTGTCGTAAAACGGGTTTGAAACGGATTTTCAAATGCAGGGTTTTCGAAAATGAAACGTTTATCGTAAAACGTTGTCCCAAATTGCAAGTCTTACGGCTAAAGTTTAAAATTAAAGTAACATTAGAACAAATGTTTATGGAATGCGCAAATGTTTGCCCAAGCCTCTTTGATTCGTTATGTTTATTAAGTTTGAAAATAATGTGAGCTTGTACTTTCTCACAATTTTGACTCCCGCTCTATGGACTTTAATCCATGTGTCGCATCTTCACAAATATTCAAGTCACATGCACGAAGACGCCCAGAGTCAGAAAAAGCATTAGTGAATCACTAAAACGCTTGTCCTACGCGGGAATCCATCTCGTGGTGCGCTGCGCTTACAGTGGATTTGGCTTGGCAACCTCAACTACTCAGCTATCCGTCCTTAAGACAAACATTTGAAAATTGTAATATGTTTGAAACCATATAATTATAAGTCTAGTTACAGTTAGTGTAGTACAAAATCACTACTTTATTCCTGTAAGATCCCATAGTCACCTAATATGTATCTCTTGAGCTTGTAAGACAGTCTGACACGTTTCAATTTATAAGTTCTCATATGTCACGGCAGCTGTCATAATATCGGCTATATTACATTTTATTACGATCCGCTTGGTAACAATACCAAATAAATGGAGAAATGTACGGAAGAATGTTTCATTTTGCAATAATATGATTATATTAAACAACCTTGCGTTAAGGGAAGGATTGTATTTCAATGTTTTTTTTGAAAACATAACGAGTTTATCAATTGATCAAATGTAGCACAGTCAATTATATTAAGTGTCATTTTGAAATGGGAATTCGATGACGTATAATCAATTTATTATTAAAATAATGATACCAGTATTTAAATCTCCCATTGCGAGTACACGCTTTTTTTAACATGTAACGCCTTTATCACGTATGCTTCGGACTCATCAATTTAAATTATAAAGTTATTTCTCTAAGTAATTTAATCCATTAAACCTTATAGCAAAAACAACGAAGTTAATATTAGCTACAAGGAAATCGGGATTCAACATTTCCGTAACCATGCTCCAACATACACCAAAACAAGATCAATTGTCAAAACAAACATCGGATTCTATTATGCTTGGATCAACAATAACTGAAATAAAACCAAACACCTATGGTAAATTAAAATAAACAACGTAAATAAATGTTAATGAAATCAAAGCCGGCCAAGAGCAAGCGTTGCTTGGCGGGCGAGTTACCAATATCAATATTTGCAGTGCTGATTGCTGGATTAAATGTGGATACAGCCTTGTGCTACTTCCATATCTCTGACGTGGTAGAATCTTTACTTCCCAATAGACTTGTTTTGTCGGATGAGCACTTTTTTGTTTTGCTCTCAGCATATTTTGTTTTGTAGTTAGGTAGTATTAATTTGCCAGTTTCGTACTTCGATAATACATCACTTTTTTGCGAATATGTTGTTTGAGCTTTTGCTTAAAAAAAAAACCTACATTTTATGCTAATTCTTTAACTTCAATTTAATAAAAAATCACTATTTTATTTTACAAGAACTCTTTTTATTCTAAAAAGCAATTTTGAAGAACAAAAAAATAAAATGAAATCGCATGTCCGTTTCAACGCTTAAGAATCATCATAAACAATTTCAGTAATGTAACATTAAATAAATTGCAAGCTTCAAATGCCGATGTAAAACGGGGAGCTTCCATTTAAATTGATCAACATCAAAGAGAAAGCGGTGACGATTGTTAATAAGTACAGGAATAAAAGGAAAGGCCGATACGGCGGCAGATTGATCACAAGGAGTTGCGGCCAAAGAAACTTCACTGACAGATTACACTGAACGATATAAATCAAAATGTCTATAGTTTTTAAACTTCGACGATTGCCGTTTTATTTATGGATGAGAAAAGTTTGTCGATAAAGGGTTTAGTTATCTATATTTGTCGTTGATTTGGTGATAGTTTTCGTGTGATATTTTGAAAATCTTTTGAGTATTTATTTTTTATTTTTATGCAAACTTTACTTGGCTCATTTTATCAGAAGCAATCTATACCAAGTAGTTTTCAATACCAAGTATTCTTTAAGTTTTCATTTATAAAAAAAACAACTACACTATTGTTTTGATCTGACGGATAAAATATGGTTTTATTTAAACTTTTATTAATATAAAAAAACCAGCTGACCCAGCAATTAATGTTGCTCTTAACCACACCCTTCATACACAATGTCTGTATACACCATTTACTTTAGTCTGTCAGCTTTTGACACGAGATCAGCAAACGTTTAAATATCAAATGAATAATGCAACAGCTATAAAGATGGACGGTTATACAGGAAGCGTATTCTTCGTATTCATATTCGCTGCTGTTTTGTCTTGTAACTTGGAAATGTAAGGCGAATCTTGTTTGTGCTATGAGCAATTTGAGAAAACCTTAAGAGAGTAAGATAGTGCTCTACATTACGCCTAGCAACATCTCGCTTTTATATCGCCATTTTTTTCATTCCTGCTTCAAAAGTTCGTATTAATTTTTTTTTATTTTATTTATTTATTTATAGGAAAGCTTACAGACAAATAATCAGTAGAATAGGTATTACATAGATAAACAAATTGCTAATTACAAGCTTCCACATATTAATAAGCAAGCACCATTTAACACAAAATAAAGGGGAATGAAAGGGGAAGGGAATAAAGGGGGAACAGACTAAAAGGTCATGTGGTAAATATTACAATAGTTCGACACTGCTATTAACTGCCCACGTTTAAACTGAAAAAAATAAAAATGCTCAGTTTAAGATCAGTTCAACCGATAAAGTAGCTATGGGTCATCTGCCTTCTAATTGAGCTAGCGTTTGTGCAGAAAATATCAATGTCAGAACCTTGCGAAAGATCATTAAAGCTTCTAGCAGCTCGCATGAAAAAGGAGTTGCCTGCATAATTAGTAGATGAAAAAGCTATATCCAATACTGGCCGCTGCCTAAGTCCTATCGGATTAGTGCGGAGCCCTATGTTAGACAATAACTCAGGACAATCAATGGTGCCATTTGCAATATTAGTCAAAACACAAATATCATTAACTTTACGTCTGTATTCAAGTGGCAAGAAGTGATAGCGTCTACATCTGTTTATATAACCATTTGTTGTCTGACGAGCTCTGTAGTCCAGATAACGCAAGAATCTTTTTTGAATTCCTTCAATGCGATTTATGTAAACCAAGTACTGGGGATTCCATACCTGTGATGCGTACTCAAGATGACTGCGTACGTAAGAACAGTACAATATTTTAATTGTTTTTAAGGAACGAAAACAGGCTGAGGTTCTTAATATGAAGCCAAGAGCTTTAGAAGCTTTATTGACGATGTAATCTACATGTTTGTCAAACAGTAACTTACTGTCCTGGATAACTCCTAGGTCCTTAATATAAGTTAATTTATTAATTACTTGATTATTAAGCGAATAATTATAAGAAATGTTTGAATTAAGCCGCGAAAAACAAACATACGTGCATTTGGATACATTTAATTGGAGTTTGTAACGCTTACAATAGTCTGCAAATCTGTTAAGATCTTCTTGTAATTCCTCAGAGTCCGACAAACTACGTACAGCTTTCAAGATTTTCATGTCATCCGCATACAGTAATATGTTGCTATACTTGAAGCAGGATTTTATGTCAGCTACAAATATTACAAACAAAAGAGGACCCAGGAGTGAGCCCTGAGGTACACCAGATGGGATGGTACACCATCCTGATTTGTAACCATGAAGAACTACAGCCTGCGTCCGATTCTCAATATAAGAGCAAAACCAACGATACAAGTCACCATGCATACCAACTGCGTGTAGCCTCTGCAAGAGCATACGCTGGTCGATTCTGTCGAAACACTTACTGTAATCAGTATAGATAACGTCTGTTTGCACTCTATGTTGCATATGTTTTAAAATAAAATTAGTCGAAAGAAGCAGATTAGATGTGGTGGATCGCGCGCGAAGAAACCCATGTTGCTCGTCACCAATGCAAACTCGTACAGCCGAGTATAACTGATCGTATACTATTCGTTCTAAGATTTTGGCAAAGAGACATAATTTCGAAATAGGACGATAGTTCGCAACATTCGACTTGTCGCCTTTTTTCAAGACTGGTGTTATATAAGCCGATTTCCACATTTTTGGAACCACGCCCTCATTTAAAGATCGAGTAAACAATATACATATCGGTATAAGTAGACTATTTGCACAATTCACAATAAATATCGGTGGTATGTTGTCAGGTCCACCGGATTTAGTAAGATCTATTTTTTTTAATAATGAAAGAACTGTTTCGGCTGACACTTGTATGGAACTAATAGAATTTACACTGGGGCATGTTTGTTTGGACTCACTAGGCTCCGTGTTAGTGGGGTCAGGCTCAACGAACGTAGAATGAAAGTACTTTGCGAATAAGTTACTGATATCCTCACCGGAATCAGCAACCTCTCCCTGATAGTGTAATATGCTAGGAAACGAAGACTTGTTTTTTCTATTTTTCACAAAAGACCAAAACGACCTTGGGTTATTAGCAATAGAGGATTCTACGTTAAGCATATAGGTATCAAAGCATTCTTGTTCCATCTTGATAGCTCTCTTGCGTAGCAGAGTGAACGCATTATAGTCTGAGAGGTTGCCGTATAGTTTATACTTAGAGTGATATTTGTATTTTTCTTTAAGGACTTTAATCAGAGCTCGATTGTACCAGGCTGGGTGGGACGATGCTTTAAGTGACTTAGTGGGTATATATTGATCTCTTAACGCATACAGCTTCTCATAGAATAATTTTACGGCCCGATCAAGTGACTGAGTAGATAGTAACTCATCCCAGTTCACCTGATCAAGATCCGATCGAATAGCTTCATAATCGCCCTTATAAAACTGGTATTTAGTCATACTTTTTATTTTTAACATGTGCAGTTCAACAAAGTCAGCCTGAATAATCAAAGGTTTATGATGCATGTCAATAGGTAATGCAAGTGGCTCCTGACACTCCTCGACAGATACGTTACCATTTGAAAAAACGAGATCCAGTAGCCTACCGTTTGCATTACGGGTACCGTTATATTGCGACAGACTACAGGTATTTATTGTGTCAATAAAATGCGTAAGCTGTTGGCCAGAAAAATTAATAGGAATAAGATCAGAACCACTATTGTTAATCGACCAATCTATATGATCGCCAAAGTTGAAATCGCCTGCTATTAGAAATGTATTTGTCAAGTGCGTCATCATTAAATCGTTTAGTTTCTTTGTGAAATTGTCCAGCTGTGTGTAATATGAATTACCTGCATTTTCGGCACAAAGATAAAGAGCGCAAATATGAATGCTGTAACTAATTGACGGTTTGGTCCTTTTTAACACTATTGATATCCAAAGGTCCTCAGCAGAGCTGTACCAGTCCGACCTATCTACGACCGTCAAGTCTTTCCTAACCGCTATTAGGACACCGCCTCCCCGTGTTTGAGATGTTCGACAATAATCACGGTCACGTCTCCACACTAAATACCTCCCGTCAAATAGCTCACTGTTATTCACACTGTCCACTAACCACGTCTCAGTAAATATTATTACGTCATAAGAATTTAAACATATGTTCCTGTACAAGCCGAGCGTTTTCGTACGCAATCCACGCACATTCTGATAGTAGATATTTAGATTTACCATTTTTTTCTTTTAACAATAACTAATATCAAACATAAAATAATAACCACAATATGCAACAATGATATACGGCGCACAGTTATTGAAAACTTAACAGAAATATTATAATAACTGCAGTGAATTACACAGCAGCAGGGAGAAAGCAAAATAATGCATGCAAAATAATCCACACACAGAAATACACGGTGACCCATAATTATCAAGCTTTGAGAATTCATCGCTAATGACTTATGAATAGGAACAAAGCATTGAGTAAACACTACCATCCGACAACAAATGGTCCCAACCGACACCATGTGCCAAAAGAAATTAACCACTAATGTACTAAAGATAAGACTAAGTTTGCAATGGCACACATTAGAGGTGTGAGAATAATTAGTTGCGTGCTCATTGGTTGACACTGCGAAGCGACACTGATATTGAAGGAATACATGGTATGCACACTGAATCCAGTAGTTCTCAAACTTCAAACGCAATACAATAATTAAATAAATATAAATTTTATGGAAATTGATTCGTATTAAGAGGATAACATTTTTTTTTGGTAAAATTAAGATATTTTCGTAAGATCTTTCTCCGTTTTCACAATTATTATATTTGAACTGTCCGTTTTTCGTAAGTGTATCTTCGCATGTTTGATCCAGATGTATTGAAAATTCATTTCACCAGCCGCTTTCTTAGCCTTCGCCAGAAGACTTTATTGTGCACAGTCAGGTGGTCATTCACGTAAATCCTATGATTTTCTGAGAATCCAATTAGTGAGGCAGTTATAGGATTACTCTTGGATACAAGTCTGGCCGCAGCAATGAAATCCTCCTTGACGTACCGGTTGCAAAAACACACAACAATCGGCTTAGTACGGTCTTTCTCCCGCGTAGGCACTCTGGTAATGAAATTAATCTGCGACTTGGTGACAGGATACTCGATTTTGGAACCAATTTTAGCTAGGATATCGAACAAGTTTTCTCTGGCCGTTTGGGGAACACCTTTGATTTCAACATTGTTCATCCTAGCCCATTGCTCACTAGAATTCATTTCTTGTTCCATTTGGTCCAACCTGATTTTGATTTGGTCAATCTGACTCTGCGACTTCTCAACCTGCACCAAACGAGATTCGACGAGACTTATTCTAGTGTTGAAGGCTTTCATTTCTTTGGTGTTATCGTCGACTGCGGACTTCAGCTCAGCGAATTCCTTCCTCAGTCTAACGACCTCATCCCTCAGCGATTCCAGCGGTTCCAGTTTCTCGGCTAGGGCTTTAATTTCCTTCAGTACTAAGGAATCTGGCTCAATTCTCGGAGAAGAGGGTGCTAGAGTGCTATTCATACCAGACTGCTTACACTTACCACAGCGCCATGAAAGCTTCCTGTCCCCAAGCTTGCGAAAACCAGCCTCAGTGATTCCCGCGCAGTGAAAGTGCAGGTCTTGGCTACAGACTGTGCAGCGAACTCCATCGGTTAATATCTCACCACAAGATCCACAATTGTGAGACTCCATAATGCGAGATAAATATTTTATATTCTGGTGTTGATGTTACGTAAATTATTTAATTTGAGGTGTATATAAGTGGGTTTTTTGCTGATACGTTTGTGCAAATATAACAAGATCAGTTGATTTTCTATAGGACGTATAAATAAAGCCTACATTATGTTATAGATTCCAAAATGGAGGATGATTGGACTTAAACTACTCTGTAAGTGACTGGCTCGTGAAGTAGTATTTGATAAATGACGAAAACAGGCCAAAACACTTACTTGTTTGATAAACATATATTTCTGCGATTGCAAACAGAGAGATAAATTGTATGACACTTCATTTGTCAAAAGCAAAAAGAGAGGTTTACGAGGGAACATCCATTATTGAGACACGCTTTTATATTTGTTTTATGAATGACGAAACTAATCATTGAGGCTTTATATGTCATAATATATATTTATTTGTCAAGTTTTAGGCGTGTTTATATTGTCTCTATACAGTATAATGTCATTATTTTGTAAGTGTATATTGGACACAGTCAACCGCTTTTATCAATTTTGAAAAGAGAATTCCACTAGTATTAAAGGCGCGAAATTTTGTATGTATAGGAGTTTGTTCCTCTTTCACACAAAAATCACTGAACAGATTTAGATGAAGCTTGGTACACAGATACTTTATTACTGGGATTACCACAGAGACTTGCTTTTATCCCGATTTTATTTTCCCGTGTGATCATTTTCGATTTGTAGCAGATGGGACCACGGGCATCAGCTTGTATATTTATATATTTGTGCTAAAGTTGGTCCTAGAATAACGTAGACTATTTTTACGCAGCAATAACCAGTTTCTTCGTGGGCGAAGCTGGGAGTAAAAGCTATTTTTAAAAATTTACCGATTGAAACCAGATGTTATTTTTTTGTGGGACTACTTACTCTCCCTTTAATTTAAAAGCAGTAAAATATTATAAAAAATCCAATATGAGTGAACAGTTTCATAATATATATACATATATATAGGTTGTAACAGGTACACAGATACCTTACGTTGGAAACCTTAGCGCCATATTACGCATACATTACCGTCTTCCAAACCACATGACGTTTTGTGAAGCTTGCTAATTACGACATTGGTACAATTACAAACGAAATGGAATGTTCCAGAGAATTTGTGTGATGTTCTCAGGAAGCTGATTTACGAGATATCACTTTACTTCGTCACAAAGTTTATGCCTAAAGTTTTCTCGTAAACCAACATGAGCATTTTGATACATTGAATTTGGACGTGAATTTATGTCACCAACCAATAAATGTTGGGAGAATTGAAAATGTATTATATGACACAACAATTTACTGATGAATTACCATGCTTAGATAATATGATGGCTTTTAATTAAAGCTTATTGGTTTATAACTTACCATTCATTTTTGTGTACAGCAGCCACTCAAAGCGACAAACGCTATCAATTCAGATGCCGAGTGCTACGTTTTTCACTCAGCACTAAGCTACGAATGCCTACGGACTACTACGGGCTACGGAATTTCATAGGTATGGCTTTACCTTAGATATGGATTTTGAATTGTACGTAGCCATTGGAATTTCTATTGCTGTGCATTTGAATGGACTCCTCATATTAATTAAATGCTGAAAATGCTCATATTGGAATCGCAACGTGTTTAGCTTTAGCTTTCTTCGTATGGTTTGATCTTCGACTATGAAGGATAAAGTTATATTTACTTTTTCTTGCATTTCATTTGTTTACGTTCATTGAATTGATCCTTGCATGAATTGGTCATTGAATTCGTTGGTACCATTATAATTAAGACGTAAACTAATACATGTTGTTGTACCTGTAATTATTTGGTTTTAGCCATCCTTAAAGACACATTAAAATAATATTTGTAGGGATAGGTAAGCCAGCGCTATATTCGTGTTATTATATTCTCTACCGAATAACCTTTTATATATTTTTAATATAGAAGTCGGGTCCATCGCTGATGACAATAACCTTTTCCTTAAGTCCAATCTTCCAAGCTTCATAGACATTTTCTTCCATTCCCGATCTGTAATACACATATAAATACACATTGAGACTCGTAACATTATTTACAGTTATTGGTATTAGAAGTAAGCAACAAGTCTTCCAAGCATAAAGCTGTAGGAAAACACCTAGGATTTTAGTCCATTGATGTATAATGGATTATTTTAATGGCCATCGAAATTTCCTACCAAAAATGATCGATGGATTTATTCAATTCCGTTGATCGATTTGGAACGTCAACCAATTATCGATTAGTAAAAAAGATGATTTCTAAACCTCAGTACCTAAGTAGCTATTGTCCAAAGATATATTTCAGTAGTGTCCGTCGATCGCCCAAACAACAAACCGATTAAAGCCATCGATAGCTGAAATGACAGTTTATGCGACAATATCCGCCCGCCAATCAAAACTACCCACCAATCTATCGTCCCAAACAATTGATGACTTCGACTGATGTGGTAAAACCCTTAACAATTTTTGAGCAATCGGTCATAATGATACGGTACAAGGAACCGCATGAGATAAGGGAGACGAGAAACCTCCACTGGATTCTGATATGGGTTTGGCAGTTAAAGTTTCAGATCGACCCACTACTTGCATTAGTGGTTCCGTATCAGCTTATTGAACGTTGTTACAGAATCTGTATATTTAAATAAGTATTAGAGAGGTGGACCCTAGATTACCATTGGAGTGGAATTCTATTGGATTATCTGTATCCGAAAAATCGGGTAAAAAGGTGTGTATTCCAGAACAAAGGATTTTCAGACGTACGTACTTGAGATGAGAAGTACCTTTAAGTATTATCCGTTTTCGAAAAGACTTAAGAAATGATTAGTCAAAACTAATAGTTTTTTTGTTAGTGTATAAATATTTTCTATGTCATTTTATACACAAAATTTGTTATTATCGCAATATTTTTTGCCAAATTGGTTAGTGTCAACGAAATTGAATCTTCTTTCACACATCCCTTGCGTTAACTTTTCTCCTCATTCTTTTACGGCTAATACATATTCCGTGTCTACTGAACTCAAACCTTCTTCGTCCCGAAAATACACTTGAAGACATGCAACAATATTCTCCAACCCGGGTCCCCAAAGATTGTAGTGATAGCAAAATATAGCAATATCCCGATATCGGTTCTGTTGCCATCAGCATAATAATAAAATCGTAACGACGCAGCGAGTTGGCGTCGTAAAACTTAAACTCGTATTAGGGGCACAGGATTCCTTGACGTCTCTATACATTACATACCTAGTTTACTGAAAGGAAAGAAAAAGATAAAGCTTCTTCAGGAAATGGGCCATTGGGCGCCCTTTCCCACAGCTATCGAGTATTAGCAATTTGCTTTGTGTTAGACACTCGGGCCCTAAAAGTATTGGGGAAGATAAGGAAAAAGGACTTTGATAATTAACCCTCAAAACGTTTACGGTAAACGGGAATTGAACGGGTGCTATGGGACAATTTGTTGTATTTCTTGCTGTGCCATCGGTACTTACTAATTAAGTTCAACGTCTGGAAAATAGGTTGTAATTGCGCAGGGAAAGTTATGCCCGTTAGCACGGTAAACATACTTCACTTTTTATTGTGACTTTTATTTCTATGTTGAAATGGTTTTTCTTTAGAAAAAATAGGCTTAATGGATATTTTTCTAAAAATAATATTTTTCTTTTATAAGTGTTAATTTATTCGTGTTATGTTTACAAATCATCTTGAATTGGATTACCCTAAGGGACGGAAATACTCCCACCCCGTTGGCAGTGTTTTTTTTTTGGCTTTTATTGATCACCAAGCGGTACTATGCTATCACTATTTTAGATGCTGATTTACGGATTTGATATTACCTGAATTCATATTTCCTGAATGTTACAAATAATAATTAATTACTTCCTCGATTTAACGTTCTCCCTTATTTGCTCATATTTATATTTCCGTCAACTAATTCGGAAGCAGTACCTCCCTTCCACGAAATTAACATTTCTTTGATTTTAATTACAGTTTTGATGCACTGCAGTTCATCTTCAGGGAAATATAAGGACATTAATTTTTTACATAGTTTGGATCTACAGAAATATGAAATACATGACCGTGATTGGTTGATGAAGTCGTGTCATGTGCAAATCTAGTTCAGTCGTTAAATCATTACAATGCTGACAGCTAATTTTTCTAGTGGGTTCTGATTGAATGAACTATCTTGTCTTTAAAATCAAATCCAAAACCACTTACAGCTAATTTTGAGAAAACTAGTTTTTGATTTTCAGCAGATTTAAACCTTGCATATACAAAATGACAAAAAATATTTTTACATTTATTTCCCTAACATGCTTGTTTAAAATTATCGTTGTAAGTTTTACCCACATCTATTCAAAGATTCTATTTATAGGTCAACAATGTGAGATTGAATCTCATCGAGTCTTGATCCAAACCAGTTTTCCGTTCACGTCAAACGAGTATAAAATTCTTGCTTCGTTAAAATTTTTCAAAGTTTAAGATCAAGTGCCCATAACTCGTTCTCGTAAAAGCAAATGTCTGAATTTCTAACGAAGAGAATTTTTATTGACAACCAACAGATAAAGAACTAACTTTGCTTGTTTTAGATAAAATTGTTGTTGGAAAGTTTGTAGTGTAACGAGTGTGATTAAAAGTCAATAGAGTATGGAATTTGTTTGATCGAAACTAAACCTCATTATTAAAGAGTTGAGTATATGTTTAGAAGGCATTTAATTTTTTTATTAATTAGCCTTTGAGATTAAATTCTGCAGAGGTATTTGTAATAGTTACAGGTATATCTTTCCTTTGCAGCTTCATATGACGTACGATATTTATAAGGTTAGAAGACTAAAAATGCTTTTTAAATATTCCCAACGAACTACAGAACATAGAAAACTCAAAGAAAATCCTTATTCTAAGAAACAGCCGCAGCGGCAACGGTTATAAATGAGAGCTACGTAAGTATCTGTTTACATTTTAACAGTTTACCTAGTATTATGTATTCAGTAGCACTACTTTTGTCCTTGACTATAAAAGGGACAAGCTATCCTAAAAACAAGCCCTTGGGATCCTAAGGTTCGTCCTAAACATTTGATGGAATTCAGCAGACTGTTGAAATTGAGTATAAGACAGGGATACGTTTCACTTGGGAAAGCTTGACCTTTTATACGACTACTCCCGGTGATAGAATATTATTATTAATCTTCTAAGATCAAAACACTAAGACAATAAGAATATAAATAGACCGTTGAACATTGACATCAATAATTACGGCATCTACCGCAAAAGGAAAATAAAGCGAAAACATATTCAAAAATAAAGTTGAACATACACTAAATTTTTTCATGGAAATTGTAAAAAAAATGACCATGTAAATAAAAATAACACCGGGAAAATGGTAAAAGTGCACAAAAGAAATAAATATTACAAATAAAAGGGTCGCTAAAAAGTTAACAACGTGACCTTTTTAGACCTGCAACAAAAAATAAACCATTATTCTTAAATTCCACAGAACTGTTGGGTTTCGCAATGTCCGAATTTCAGTAATTTATGACAACTGATAATAAACTTTATGAGAAAGGAGTAAGATTTATTTTTGTTCGAAAATGAAGTAAAGTGTAAATAGTCCCTAGCTTTCTCAAAAGATTCACACGCCTCGAAAAGGGTACAAGGGCGAAAAGGTTTTATTCGAAAGACATATCTGCGTTATCAATTGTTACTGTGGGATTAATTAAAAGAATGTACCTCTATGCTTGTTACTTGTCAGAATAAGCTGGGCTTATCCAGTATAAACCATCATGATAAATTAACCTTCCAAAGCTCGCGTGTTGGTCTTACAGGCCGAGATTATCGAATTTGGAAATTTTACACGAGTAATTTCGTCGCAGTTAATTTTAAATTGACTATTTCGCATATTATGTGGTAAAGTAAAATATTTAAGGGTATTTAATTGAAATAAAAAAAACGATCACCTACAAAAAATACTACAACAAGTATTTGAGAACATAACACTAATAATTCACGTTATAATACTATAAGTTATTAGGTAAATTTGGATCTTATTTATTACGTCTTATTTTCGCGTTATTCTAAACTTTCTAAGGCTAAAAGTTTGTACATTAGACAAAGCCTACTTTATTTAATGCGCCCGTTCATTTGTTACCCTGTATAAGCCAACAAATAAGAGAACAGAAACAGATATAGGTACTATACGTAAATGGATTCTGTCTCACCACTCTGACCACTATATGGCTTTACGTAACAAGGGACTCGACTCACTTTGTTTCCTTTTTCGTATAAATTTCATAATACGAGATCCAAACATCACTCAAAGGCTGATGAAAGTAAGCAAAAGCATTGTTATATCTCCTTTCTCTTGGGACTTTGCCTAAAAACGTACACACAATTTCGCTCGAACACTTGTTATCGTGTAGTGCGGTTGTCTGTGCCTCACGATACTCCGCAACATTGTTTTCAGTTCAAAACATCACTCATATCATCCCCGTCTTAACTTGCGCTTCCCGCGTCATGTGGACGTAAACAGACCAGAGCCTGTACACTAAGCTCTAAGAAGGCTGTTGTCATTTTAAAAGCAAGATGGCGCCACACAATGCGAATAGTGCCGACTCGCTCACGCAACCACTACTGTCCCGTTTTAAGGGCTCAGAATAAGCGTGGTGAATGTAGACAGATCTATGTATAGCAGTTTTAGGAGAAGGGAGTATTGTCACCGTGTTTTTTGTTGGCAGGCCGACTAGTAATTGTTCCGTAGCTCGTAGGTGAAAGCTCTTTATTCCGCATGCTTCGTTCCTACAAATTAACCTATCAAGCGTTTTAATTAGTTTGAAAGTTAAATTGCTTATTGGCATAGCGTGATCGCATGTTTCGCTTCAGAAAATCAGAATATTACCTTATTAATCTAACCTTTGACTTTATAACGTTGACAATTTTGTTATGCTGATCAAGATAAGATGAGATCGTAGGTAAAATATTTTTCTGAGAATGTGATGATCCTCATATATTATGTTTACTCGTTATATTTATGAAAGAAATCGAATTTACCTTTAATTTTGTTTGTCAAGTCTGTCTTATTACCATTTTCGAATTAATAGGTGATTACTCTCGCCTCAGTTCATATAACGAACCTAAACCATTAGATAAAACATTAGCTTTTCAGAATAATTAAAATAATTCGTCGCTTATATTTTTATTTTAAGGTTCGTACATAACATAGACTTTTGCCTAAACAAGCCTCTTCTCCTATTTTATACCATAACATTTCAAATAACACTCGTAGCATTTTAAAACGAATTTGCCTCAACAGTACCTGGCGCTCCCTACACGGTAATCTTAAAATCCAATTCACCTACATCTTTTAGGAATTCCATATCTTATGAGATACGGTGGTAGTTCCGTTCGTTCCGAGTACCGCTGAAGCCGTGGGCACTCCCCCGTCGCCTCGGGACTCGCCATTGTATTCAAACACTCTATGGAACCTACAGATACGTCAGTACTGAATCGTATGATGTTTACATTCAGTATCACTTGGGACTCTTTTTTCTTTGATAAAACTCGTGCTCCGACTTTATTATGGTTTTATAGCTATTCGTTTTGTTTTATCGTCGGTGTATGATTTACAGTTCCATACTATTCCCATGGTTTGGGAATTGGTAGTACAGATTAAGTGTTCCAGATACTCCTGTCGTACCTTCTTTTATATTTGATGATATATGCGAAAGCTTGCCCAAACTAACTGTTCGCGGTTCGTTGCAACTGAATGACTCTGAAATGGAAAGGGGATGAAATGTTTTTTATTATGTTTTATACAAAGGCGTCGCGACGAGCATGCATTTGAGTGATATTTTTATGTGCTTGGGGAGTTTAGCTTGCTTACAAGAATCACAAAAGCTTTCAGCTTTAGAGTTCATGCATTACCCTGAAGACCTCTTCTAATTAAATCACTTGTCAAATTACAGGACATCTGGGGTCCCTTGACATGTATAGTAATGGCGCCCAACGTGGGGTTTCAGACGGTTGCAATATGGCATGAGTTCAACATTGAATACTATCTTAAAGATAGTACCCTGTTTCTTCTACCAACCATAGGAGAGGCTAATTCATACTTATTTATTACAAGCCTTACCAAAATTTTATAAGCAGCTACATGTATCGAATTATAAGCCGCATTAAATTATACTTACCATAAGTACCAAAATATGCTGAACCAAATTTAAAATAAAATATTTACTTTGATCGGAATCACCTTTGATAACGGTTGAATAAATACCAAAATGTAAATTTAAATCTGAATCGATTTGCTTAAGTACCTGTAAATAAGTTTTTATAAACGGTCCAATTCAAACATCTAAAATTAAATATGTAAATGATTTTTGAAAACGTTAAATTGAGTTTTATTTGTAAAGTGTTCAAAGAGTTGTTGAAATTACTTTCAAATTAATACCGGTTGCCTTTACGGAGCGAAAGCGAAAATATTATTTTGTTTAATATAAAATGTTTTAAAAACAAAGTGTTTGATTTTATTTAGTTTCTTCGTCCATTTATATTTGAAAGCACTTAAAGTATTAATCAGCTATCCAATCAATTAGCCGATTACTTCAATAATAATTGTCAGACTAATTAAATTTCTATCAGCTAAATTAGATACATAATATATTATTACGGTTTGATTAATATTATTATACCTCTAGCTAATTATATTAATAAAATCAACATTTTTGACCATAAATTCAAATTATGTATTTTCAGTAGGTATACCACCTATTTGGGTATACCACTGCTGTGCAATCTCCCGAAGTTGACACCATAAAAAAATGTTACTGTTTGCTCTGAAGTCCCGAGTTCAAACCCCGGTCAGGTCAATGTAAAAATTCATATTTTTGATATTGTCTGGGGTCTTGGTGTTTGTGATATCGTTGTATCTGGATTTCATAACACAAGTGCTTTAGCAACTTATTTTGGGTGCAGAACAATGTGTGTGATGTTTTCGGCATTTATAAAAAAAAAAAAATATGACAATTTCTAGTAGATAAAAGCTTAGTTTTCTGTTTTTTTGCTTGCAATTCAGTACTTCCTCAAGTGAAAAAGGTCTCAAGGTTGACCAACCTTTCGGGATAATATTTATGTTACATCCCAAAGAAATTACTCTTTTGCGGATCAATTTGCGAACACACTCTATTGAGTATTTGAATTCCAATTGACTTATTTTTTTTCTATATTTGCCCGCCGTCTCTTATTTTTATTTCAAAACAAACCTGTTTGCAATAGAGTGAAACTTAATTCTTAGATATTTAAATTAAAATTTCGGTAATATCTTACAGTATTGTATTTTAATTACGATGTAAGTTAAAGTCAACAAGATGACAGTTTTTAAAACTCTTTATTCAAAGGATACAGACAGAACACACAGAACGTTATGACTACGGCTCCGTTTTTTATTTATCTGTCTGTTGTCAGTATTAAAATTTATTTTGCCGCTATGATGACATAAATAAAAATCAAGGAAGAAATTTTTTTTTGCAACTTTGCTTGAACTCTCAGTGACACGAGGCTGACTCGCTTTTGACCTGCTTTGTTTTATAACATTACTTTTATTTTGATGCCCGATACATACTTGATTTTGAGTGTAGGTATTACAGTCTACGAGATCACATGTTGTGAATATTTTTTGTATCATGTCATAAATATTATACCGACGACTCGTTATCCTACAACCATATCATCCGACAGACATTTTATTTTTTCACATATTCTCTGTCCTTCGAGAAAAGAAAGCTAGACAATAAAATAGTCGCGCTTTATTACCGCAAGAAATATAATAAAAAGGAGAATTTATTTTAAAATCAGTGTGTTTATGTATTCAAAGCGCAGACGTCGCAAACATTTTTGTCATATTGGTCGAATAAAAGTGTGGGAAGAATTCAAATCACGTGTGCGATAAGGGCCACCGCTTCCCTGGCTTACACTGACTTTAAAGTATATTGTAGTCACTTGCGCCAGTTATCCTGGTGCAGGGGTGCCTTAACTTTCGTATTCAACTCGTGCTTTCAAACTTCGCGAAGCACGTCTCAGCGCCAGAGGTTATTTGCATCTCACCTTTACGTTCCTCTGCCATTAGGTGTCATATTGTTATATTACACTTGTATCACCTAAATCTTGGATACACTGAATTATGTGGGTGTCGAAAGCGGAATACGGATCCCGGCAATAATACTTGGTTTTTATTTTTCATCCAAAAATATTATTTTTTTGCTTTCCAAAAAAATGTTATGAATCTTTGAAATAATGACATTACGTTTTGATGGATATAGACGTAAAGGTTTACGACCACATCCGCGCCATTCGGAGGGCGGTGAAAGTACGTCTGCGTCGATTCGTTCATGCTGAAGCTACCAAAGCTTCAAATTGTTCAGCTTGCTGAAAAAACATCTATTTATCTGGAATATGTTACCGAAACTACCTAATAGCCTATATATTTATCAACTTTCCTAAAATAATGCTATGTACCTCCTAAACCAAAAATCAATCTTAAAAACACTATGTGTATAACCAAATAAATGTATAACAAAAGCTATCAGCTTATATTTGGTGACTCATTGTTATTGCAATACTTCCAAAGTACCTACTTCTTATCAAAAGAAAGCTTATAAGATTTTGCGACAGTAAAACGAGATGCTTGAGATTCTTCTAGAGTAACCATATTTCACGTCAATCGTCGATAAAGAATGAGTTGAACGTTCAATGTCCCAAGACTGCAAGAACCAAAAGAATCGTTACTGAAAGAGCCACTAACTTGGCATTCAAACGTTCTGAATTTAAGTCGAACGAAAGGTAAGAATCAAAAGTTTAGTCGACTATTGGCATAGATGCAACGCATATAGATACCCACTCAGCTTTCGAACATAAGCAGACATTTTGTACATGAACGATCAAATTTTATATCAAAAATAAAAACGTTATTTAGCAAAGTTTAAACTGCAAAAATCCGAAACAAAATACATAAAATCAAATTAAGATAATACCATTTAACAGAAATGTTATACAAATATCAACAAAACAGGTAGACGATACAAAATAATTTCGTTCACAAAATACCAAAGCAAAATATTGATTGCACGGGAGCTTTTAAATAAATTAAAAATGTGTTATTCAAGTCAATTGGGATAATTGATTTACACTGCAGTTCATATGTATTGACGTCACTGATGTGGAAAAATGTGAATGGATAAAATAATATCGCGGTTATTGCCAGGGTATAGAGTGTGAAATACGACGTGAAATAAATCAATAGAAACGCTTTCATAAAGCATACATTGTTTTAACCTTCTTTTCTGACATAATATGGACGAAAAATTGGGCTATTTGTAACATTTATTTGGTTTACTTAGGTAAAAAGATTACATCTTTTTTACAAAATCTAAATCAATCGCTTTTATTTTATTGTACTGAAATGATAAATTAATATCACGAGACATTAATAAATAAATCTCATTCCGATTAGGCAGGCAGGCCGAGAAAATTGGGTTACTAATGGTTAAAATTATATATACTTACATAAAAAATATCCGATATATTTTTTTTAACTACTTTATATTGTCCGGGTCTAAACAGTAAAAAGAATCTGATGACCCCTTTTTATTATTTATAAACAAATAATCCTACATCGCTTTTATTTATTACAATAACTTCCGTCCTATAGAAGCATCTTTAAGGTTTAAAAGGAATAAACACCATTCAGTTCATACATAAATCAACAAAACTTAACTCTAAGGATAGGAAAGTCGCATTTCACGAGCGATTTCTTCTAACCGCAATAACGCCAAGTCACCGCGGCAGAGGTGGCCATTCGAAAACTAATAAATTTCAGTGGGACTGTGAATTTATTTGATAAACGGTCGAGATAAAGATGCGTTGGCACCTCAAACGTTCCTTGGTCAGCAGCCGTGCACCCGGCCTAATCAAATCCCGAGATCTCGAAACTTTTGTATATTTCTTGTTTTAGAAAATTCGATGTGGAAAATTCTGCATCCTTTTCGTCCCTTTCAATGCAATACTTACAATTTTCCCAGAATTGAGGATATTGTTTTTCCCTTATCTAGTGTGTCGAATAAAATAAATCTATACGATGATAAAAGCAAGGATATGTTTTCTCGATACCATGAATCTAATTTACGTTTTACAGATTTAATAGAAATACCTAAGGATTTAGAATAAACACAGTTTTTATTTTTACATCCACAACATCTTTCCTAGAACAGCTATAATCATAATTCTTTGAAACAAAAGGGAAATGTTACCTAACTAAAAAAACATCAGATCAGAAAGCTGACCTTTAAAAGACATTATTTTAAAAAATAAACTCTTTTTGCCTTTAATTTTGTAACAAATTATATATGAGCTAACCTTCCAACCAATTACCTATTGCGTAATCCCTAAAACTTTTATTTTAAAATAGAAAGTTCTCGAAGCCCAATCGAATAACCTTCGTTGTATTTTGTAATCCTGTTTGACCTTTATGGTCCTATATTAATCCAACCCCGAATCCACATGAAAATATTATAGTTGAATCATATAATTTCTTCATGAATAGGTAATTCTTATTTCCATCAAGTTTCGTTATCCGGTACGAAAATAGATAAGAATATTCAATACGATAAGTTACATTGGATGATATTCGATAAAAGTTTGAATTTTCATATCTTACCACTAAAAACCAGTTATGTCTGTGTGTATATTTCAGAACTGTACGTTCTTGACACGTTGTTGCTTAGTTTACAATTAAATCTGTATTGTATTTTGACAAAATTTTACTTTAGAAGAACTCTCATCATCAGCCTAGCCTTTTCCCAACTATGTTGGGGTCGGCTACCAGTCCAACCGGTTTCAGCTGAGTACCTATGTTTTACAAGGAGCGACTGCCTATCTGACCTCCTCAACCCAGTTACCTGGGCAACACGACACCCCTTGGTTAGACCGGCTGTCAGACTTTTCAAGCTTCTGACTACCTGTAACGCGTGCCAGAGATGTAGAATAACAGCCGGGACCCACAATTTAACGTGCCTTCCGAAACACGAAACTTCAGAAGAACTCTATGTACATCAAAATTATCTTTTATTTTTTGTCGTTTTGCTTACTACTTACTTAATCCATTGACTCAGCGATCCAAAATCTGCCTGGGTCTCTGATACTCAGTGTATTAGCATAACATTTATTTATTTGTAATTATTACAACGGTAAAATCTTAAGTCTACAAGTGAATACCAGAAATACTCCAGAAATGCCGTAGCTATCAGATTTCTCATTGTTATTATAGTAGTCAAGGGCTATTGCAACTCATACTGCAAGCCGATAGCCAACCGGACGCCGACGAGCAGTAAGATGAATTGAACTAAATCTGAAGTACTAAGCGCTCTTAGAACTTTAGATTTAGTTGAATTCATCATTCATTGAGCGCTCATTGTACACAAAACTGTTTTCTATGTACTTGTGGGTATTATAATTGTTATTGCCTAATGTATGCTGTATATATGAGGCAGTTTTTTATTATTAGATGCAGAAATATGTAGCGCTGTGGATCAGATAGTATTTGCAATGAAATAAAAATGATACAATAATAAAAAATCTAACTTCAAACAAGACTCGATCCTCGCGAAGGTACATCATAAGACGTGTGACGATGCAATGAAATTGAATTCTTAACTGAAACTCTTGGTAAGTGACCTTTGGTAGCTTAGTTGGCTCCTGAGGTGTTTATTCTTTCATTGTATTATTTAATAGTAAACCATTCGACAGTTATGTCGATGAGGAGACTTGTTCAAAGTGCGCGTCTTCCTAATGATATTATGTAAAAAAGACGAATGAGACAGAGTTTTGTCTCAAATGAACTGAAGCTGGCCAATCAGAAGAAGCAGGCTTTATATTATACCATAGATTTATTTTTTTAAATGTTCTATCCACCATGTATTTAGCGAAACAAAATGTGTTATCATAGGCATTCTCGTAGGTATTCTAAATGGACCGATGTAGTAAAAAATTTAGCTTGCTCGGAAGTGTGATATGGTGCATCTTGGAGGAACCCTATGTACAGTATTGAACCCCGATAGGATGAACTCATTGATTGGTATTTACATATGTGATACCACGTTATACCTACACGACATTAGACAATACTTAAATAAACCTACATAAATCATTATTTCCAAGGCGAAATAACAAAAATCTATTATAAATATCTTTTCCAATATTTCTTGGAAAAAATCTTGTTTACGAAGTAGTTTCTTAGACTTGAGGGTGCTGTTAAAGCCAGGCGCATCAAAAATACATTATCTGTCATAAAAATAATGCTGTATCTCTCGTCTATTTATAACTTATCTTACCTAACGTCGCGTTATCGTGGATATACATTATGATATTATATATTTTAGACAAATAAACGTGAATGGAGAATTTGAAACTATCGTGTTTTGTTTCGGAGATTGAATAACGTAGTAGTAGGTAGTAGGTACCGAAATAGATTGGGTTTAGGATTGAAAATAGCTTCATTGAAATATGGATAGTTTTGATCATACTTGGTTATGAAAATATTTTGTTTGAGAAATATGCATCTGAATTATTTGAATTACTCGAGAAATATTTAACTTTCGTTAGTTTTTGTCTTGAAATGACAACTTTAATATCGCATCGTAGATTCCGATTTTAATAATATTTTACGTAATACATTCATTATTAAAGTTCGTAGACTATTCGTGATCGGGAAAGTTGGCTTGTTTTTTGTACAAAGAATTAGCATTGCCGCCTGGCTTCTGAGCACGTTTCCCGCTAAAGACATAAATGGTGATTATCTTTATTTCGTAAAGAATACATCAAAGTTCAAAATAATTAACAATATGTATATTCAAACTAATTAAATTAATCAGGTACTCGTACAAAAACGCGTCCGATTAAATTTAAAGAGCAAAATTTTAAATAAACACTAGTACCTTATTTATATTTCATAATACCAAGAATATTACAAATGTAACTTGGAAATTCGGAATCAATATTCACAGTTCAGGGTGTAAGCTTTCCTGCAACCGTGGGATAAGTCGACAGATGCACTCCGTCCAAACTTAAAATAGCATGTACAGTCCATATTGTGCAGTTTTCACCATGAGCTCAAGCAACGTGGTTTGAGACCCCTGTAATATATTAAATACAGCATATTATTATGTATATGAGAATAACCAATACTAAAAAGTGTTAGTTTGAGACCTACTTGCGACATTTATAGTTCTATACTGTAAGCTAAAGAGAAACAAATTTGCCATGGATTTGGTTAAACATTAAACTAATGAACGTTTATTTTCATTAGGGCCGATTTTTCAATCAGCACAGTTTTGACAGCTTTTGTATAGAAAATATGTCAAACGGCCATATTTATTCCTCAGATAAAAGTTATCGGACGATTGAAACATCGGGCCTTATTTGTGTAGCTACGAAAATACATGCTGTTAACAGTGGCTACGAAAAGTCATTATAAGTGAAAAAATTAATGTCTAGCTATGAGAACATAATATACACAGGGTGACAGATGAACAGACTTAACATATTCTATTAATTCTGTAAACAGCGGAGCCTTAAAAGCAGCCTTGTACGAAGAATAATTTTGACATTCTCTTTCTCACTACTGAGATAAGTTGTATGTGGAAATCCCAAGTTATAACTACTAAAACAGTTTTCTTAAAAAAATATATGTTCATTCCTACAGTATACATTCTCGTATATGTACATTTCCATCCTTGGACCCGAGTTCAACTGTATGTATGTATTGTACGTGGCAGTCCCGGTACTAAACTTCAGGTAGTTTTGTCGCGAACAAGCTTAAAATAAGCTACGTCGAAGTAATATTGTATCATCTTTATACAGCTGGCTCAAGCCTGAATACTTTACGTGTTAGGTTGCATACGTATAAGTTTTACTCAAGATTCCTGTCTCCCGATATCCTCACGCCATGCTATTGTGAAGCTTATTGTACTTGATTTAAAATGCGTTTTGCCTTTTACGAACTTGAGAAACTTACATTAATCTTAGGTTAATTATATTTTGTATACTGAAAACTGAGATTCTTGAGAATGATTGGAATTTACTGTGGGTGTATTTCTATTGATAGTTTGAGTTTCTAACTAATAAAGTGGTCGTTTATTGTGTGGCAAATACTGACAGAAATAGTACAATAAACTAGGTGGGAACAAGAAGCTAAGGCATAAATAGCTATCATTATTAAGTGTCAAATGACAAAAGTGAGCTTAGCAGTGAATTAAGCTGAAAAATCATTTTTTTTCTTTTTTTCTCATACAACACCATCTAGTCTCAAACTAAGCAGAGCTTATATGTTTCTTAATACCAACAAAATACCAAAATACCCAGACACGGAACAAATGAGTTTGGTTATTACATCGTTATGGGGATCGAACCCACGTCCTCAAGTATAGGATTCACTGTCACTAACCACTAGACCAACATACCCGTAAATTTTGTATTCATTCAAATCCTTTTTACAGAAACTTGAACTCATTAATCTTTTGTCTCCATTCAAGTAGCTTATATTAGTCGCAGAGCCCATACCACAAATTGAACGACCATTACTTTGATTGCAAACGTCCAATACCAGTTTAGTTGCAGTTACTATTGCTCACAATCACCATTAGTTCACCTCTAGGTACCGGTTTGGTTGCTACCTCAAATTGACTGTCACAATCTGCATTGCCTGTTATTACTTGCGCAAGTGAGAAAGCTGGTTGTACAATATATTTGTCTAGAGTAGCAATTGATAATATAAATGCCAGTTCTTTTTAGAAAATTTCAGCAAAAAAATATTTTAAAAAATGTGTATATTTGAATATACATTAATTGTTATCTCCTTACTCTCGAACAGCTAGACCAATTTTGATACACCTTTATTTTATCCATCCAACAATCATGCATTTTGTGGTAAATGAGTTAATAGTCACAAACATAAAGTTTATGGTGCGGTAATGTATAATTTAGAATCTTTAATATTTGATTGGTTAAATTATTTTTAAACATAAATTAATAAACATACTAGCAAGTTTCAAATAGCTTTCAAAACACGTACGAAAAACATTATATTTTACGAAAGAGTTGCCAATTAATTAAAATCTCTCGACATTTTCATTTACACGTTCTTTTAGTTTAGCTGTTTGCAGTTTGTATTAAACTAAAAACGTGAAACAAAAACCAAATGAAATAAAATTCAAATGCACGTTTTTGTTTTTTAAAGCCAAAAACCTAAACTTCTTTGAACACCCTCTACAACATATATAACAAATATCCAGTGACATTTGCATGATAACGTTTTGCATCACATATTCAAGACATCAGCCGACAAAGATAAACCGCGTACAGAGATGTACCACAACCATTTAAAGAATAAGTCTTAAGACTTGCTGAAAAGAGATGGCACTCTACATTTGTAGAGCACTGTCTCTTTTCCGCAAAGGGTGAAGTCGTTGCGGTAGGTTCCCCGTACGAAATGCATCCGCTACAATTTACAGCAAACACCGCAGTTTTAGAGATTCTGGAACGCCGCAGTCTCCGACGCTAGTGACTTGAATGTTAAAATAAATACAAATCTTAACGAGAATAATGTTTATCCTTGATGAATGAGCCATTCATGGGAGCACGTCTGTGATCGCAACATGTTCACATTTACATGCATCATGTATTCATGTGTGTGTTAGTTATGCTGCTTTTTGTTTTGGTGTAGTGTTAAAAGTAGAATGTTTTTATATAACTTGCATGATTTAGAAACAAATCAAGATGTATGAAATGGGGTGAAACTGTGAAGTCTTAGTCGTTTAAAAACTTACTTCGCTTTCTTTCGAAATCTTTCTTTTGCGTACCATTATTATAATAATATACGATTTGTTTATTTAAAAAACACAGACATTAAAAATTCCGCCTCTGCACACTACTTAATGGGAGAAATAGTGAGAAGTGTATTTGTTAAGTAGAAGAACGAAGTCCACATAAAATGTCTGATTTTACATTCAGATTATTATTACGTTGAAATTTGGATGTCATTAATTACCATTACGTAAACATATCTCCTCCAGTTAAGTAGAGCTTTATAGCTTATACTACTCGAGCAGAATAATTATTACTTTCCTAGGTATTTTTTTAATGTAAACTTTAAATCGAAGTAAAATGTTTTATTTTTTAAATGAATTGAGATTATTTATTGCAGGAGTTCAAAGATAAGGTGGTATTTTGAAAGGACGCACAAGTACACTTCACTAAATTTCACTATTTCCATTATAAATCCTATTACAAAATGCAATTATTTCCTTAAACAGGGATTAGTATTATAAACTATACGTTGAAACCATTTTCATATCCATTACGTACAATATATCAGAAGATCTCATGAAGATATGATATTATTATAATAAATAGACAGAGCGGCCATTGTATAATAATGCTTTAGAGATTTCACGGCTTTACTAAAGCATTATACACGGATTTACTTTGGCCGGCTTTAAATCGTTTGAAATAATTACGGGCGTAGGTACGCGGAAGTAAATTAAAATTTAGAGGCTCAACGGATCAATCTCCGGAATATTCCTGAAACTAGAGGTTTGGGGAAGGAAGTTGTGGTGCCGATGGTTTATATTATTAGAATCAAGTTTTTTTTAGCAAGCTTAGCGGTCAAAAAAGGATCTCATATTTTCGGGGAAAACATTTTTCGTTTATTTTTAACGGGCTAAACCGGTCGCTGGATTTACTTCAAATCTGGTGGCTTTTTTTCTTTATTACCGCTGATTTGACAGTGATATTAATTTGATACTTGAGACTGGGTACAAATTCTGTTTTAGAGATAAGAAGATAACGAGTGATGATAATCGTTAAATTGTTATCTTATTTCTGAGTTCTTTATTTTGTTATGTTATATCATTTTCTTCGCAACTATTTTAGGGACGGTTTTCAGTCTACCCATATGCAGATACGCCTCAGTGTTTTACAAAGAACGGCTGCCAGTGTGACCTTCTCAACTTCATTACATGACGACACGATACCCCCTATTAAAATTGGCAGTCAGACTTTCTAGCTTCTGACTGAGACGTATGAATAAAAGCCGGACCTACAATAAATCGTGGCTTTCAAATAACCTATTATCTCGTTATGTCTCTTCGATATTTTTAGCCAGTCATAATTACATTTTAATATGCACATGAATTTGCCACGTGCTCAAATAGGGTTCATTTTACGGAAGCGTATGAGCGGCGATGGAATTGTTATTTGGCAAAAATAGCAAAGAGATAACAATATGTGTACAATAATGACTGAGGCAATTATATTGTTCTTAATAAACGACATCCGCACTCAGGAAACTTGAAAAACTTTGAACTTTTTAGTCCAACTGTCACATCACTAGCCTGTCACTGCTATTGCTGATAGACGATAATATATGTAACATAACCAATGTACATAATACTTATTACCCTCACTATATTATTTGAGTAAAAAGCACGGACTTATTACATGACGCCTCGATCTTAAGCCGTCTAAGCTTGGTTGGCGTTATGACATTTAATTCTTCGAGCGAAGCTTGTAACTATATTATATCACGCGTCAAATATGTGTCGCGGGAAAGTCTCTTCGTGATGGATGATGAAACACAACGTCACATGCGATTTTCTTGTTTCGGTCTGGTTTTATTTGATTCCTCATTTTCGCAACAAAGTTAAGTTATTTGATATAAG
Organism: Trichoplusia ni; assembly: GCF_003590095.1. Classification (NCBI taxonomy): domain Eukaryota; kingdom Metazoa; phylum Arthropoda; class Insecta; order Lepidoptera; family Noctuidae; genus Trichoplusia; species Trichoplusia ni. The sequence continues at coordinate 11,495,535 of NC_039480.1, read as the reverse complement.
GTTTTTGCGGTGGTTATATGCATGAGCTCTTGTATTTTTGAAGCGAGTTTGATGTTTCAAAATATATAATTCTTAAAAAAAATATGCATTTGTAGACTTTTTCAACACGTAGCTACTGTATTTTCCCGACGTTTCTTTATGTTACTTGCGCAAAACGAAAAACGCGACACGACAGAGATCGAATTTTGACCCACACTAAATATATTTTTCATAACTACTCATTTATTTAATAACTATATACTAACACGTATTATATTGTGACACCCCGGCAAGTTTCGAGTCCGACCGGAGTCCTTAATCACGAGCTGACGACTCGCGACCGACCTCCGCGTCCGCTCATGATTAAGGACCCAGGTTTCGTATGAAACCGCCTCACGAAACGTTATTATAATAATATTTTTTGATAATTAATCATGATGAATTAAAGCATTTCCTTTTACTGAATGGAAAGATGACGGACGATTTATCTAGAAGTGAGGCATTTACAGGCCGATATAATTGTAGACAATAGTTTGAGTATTTGAACTGAGTAAACGGAAAAAATCAAGAGTCTAGAATTCAGTTGTTTTTCCAGAAACGGGTTAAATACAAAATATTGAAATGTAGAAGAGCGTCATAAATGAGTTACACGATATAATTTTATCTACGTGTATAATTATTAATTAGATAAACAAATTTCCTGGTTTATTGAACTAAATATTGATAGCGTATCACCATGGCAACTAAATTTGCATTAGGTACGTGATTAGTAGTGCGTACTAATTTATAATGAGGCTAATCAATCGAAAATAAATTTCTAGATGGGTAATTATATTACGTCATGAGACCGTTTATGACTAAAAACTGATGTTGCCTCTACCTCATACAAGAATACAATTATTATTATTTCGAATATCTCTTTTTTCATGAACTCTTTCAACTGGGGTTTTATGCAGACCCTAGTAGATGTTACTATGAAACTTGGATATTTTTTTAACGGGGCTAGCCCACCTGATGACACTCCTGTAAGCCAAGGTCTACAATATAACCAATAAATACCACTGAACAGCTAAGTTCGGTTTGACCCAGGGGAGACGATTAACTGTCTTGTATCCGCTATGAAATTAATCAGTATTAGTAAAAGAGGGGATTTAGAAAATTGAGTAACCATTGTCTATCTAACCGTTGTCGCGGCGCGGCCTAACCAATACAACGCTAGTATGTGAACTCAACAAATCTTGAAGGTTTCGCAATTTTATCCCTAGGGGTGTGATGATAATTAATAGCTTCTCATGTTCACTCGATGTGCCGACGTGGCGCCAGTAGTTGCTGTCTATAGTGATGGATGCCCCTGTATCACCGTTTTCAGAAATATTAATTATTGGAGAAGATTTTGCGAGAAACGATACAAATTTTATTTTTTAAGTTATCGTTTTATTTTGTTGAATTTTGTGCTGTCTGTTTCTTCTTAAGTCACCTGTTAGGAATTTTATAAACAAAAATAGCTAACTTACTTTGTGACCTAAATAAAAATCTTCATTAACTTTAAAACATAGGAATTATAACGAACGCCATTTCAACATGCATTTTGTTAATAAAACTGTTCATAATACACATGGGTTCAAAAAACCTCTATTGCTAGTGCAACACGTAATTACCAGACATAACACGTCATGCAAGCGAAACAATTACCGGCTAACTAATATTAAAGATGCTATCAATTTAACAACAACTCTTTCACGTGAACTAAAACAACCGGTTAGAAAAGCCAATGAAATAACTTATTCTATTTATATTACAACTAGCTGTTGCCCGCGACTTCGTCCCCGTGGGGTAGAAGATATAAGTTATGATTTATACCTGCCCTGTTTTTTTACATTTCCATTGTATCTTCGCTCCTATTAGTCACAGCGTGATGTTTAATAGCCTAAAGCCTTCCTCGATGAAGAGTCTATTCAACACAAAAATATTTTTTCAATTTGGACCACTTGTTTCTGAGATTAGCGCGTTCAAACAAACAAACTCTTCAGCTTTATATATTAGTATAGATTACACCTCTGCGGCTCCGCGGTTCATTCCATTCAACGTACACAAGTTTTCTTAAGCATCGTTAACACACAATACGTACATCTTATTTAAAGGTGATTACGTTCCAAATTCAGCGGAATCCATTAAAGTCGTCTAACAGAAACATCGCTGTAGGCAAAGGTGAACATAACAGAGGCATTAATTAAACTGTCAATCAAGGTTCCAATACTCTATACAATGGTCGCTTTGATACGAGCGCCGTCAATTTTCGAAGCTCCCTGCCAGCGTGGGAGGAGCACGCATGGTAAATGGCAATTTCTCTAATAACAGACTTCTGTAAGTATGAAATTGACAGGAGGGTAAATAAAGGGATGATACGTGAGTACCAAAAATTACGATTTCAATACGGGAGTGCTTTATCGGTACCTAGAAGAGATCAATAAACTTTGGTGGGTTGTGTTGTACAAGTGTCGTGATGTATTGTGACAAAGTAGAGCTTTATTATTTGCTTATTCGCTTTCGAACTTAAATCGGTTTTATGTGCGGAAATTTCCAAGAATTGGTTTATCGCATGCAGTGTGAAAAGAAAATCCAGAAAGGAAAGCCACTGAAAGGTAAATAATGTTATTTACCTTTTACTTTTGGAAATATAAGAGACTCAGTAATGACCTAGTCTCAGATGTAATCTTTCTATAAACTTAGAACGTTCCCTTTATTTAGGTAATAACCTCCCGTTCAAAATGTCAATAAAATCTGTCCTCTAAAAGTCAACAGGAGATCATTATATTATACGTCGAAAAACGTATACAAATATATGATATCCATTATTATAACATTTTCACAAAACTGTGTAACTTATTCTTACTAATAAAATGGAAAATACAAAGAAAATTAAACAAAATAGGTATATAAAAAACGAGTGTACATATAGTATGTCGCCAACACAACTTGCTATACTCGTAATACCGGCTTACGTCAGCACCAACTAACTACCTAATTCGTCGATGTCACTGCATGATCCTGTAACAACTGCATTTCAAAATAGTTTTTCTGGTTATGAAGCTAACGTTCATTTTTATTTTGGTACTCAGTACTTTATGTAGTCTATTTGCAATTCAATGGATAGAAATTAAATGGCAATCGAACTATTTGAATGACACATTCAGTGATCAGTGATATTACAACGGTGAAAAATTACAAGTCGGTAATAGTTTCAATTTATTTTTATGATCATTTAACAAATTTAAAACATTACGGTTTTATTGATTTATCAGAATACTCGCATACTTTACATGTTGTTGAATTTATAGTTTACAAACTAAATTTTTCTTACAATCTACCATCGTTTAGCTTAAATTTTAATCATTTGCAAAATCAGCTACGAGCCTGTTCGCCATATTGGTAATATAGTATAAAAAAAAGATTGTTTAAATTTATTTTGACGCATAAACAAAAATTGAAGATGACACACTACGTTGACACGTATAGTTAACATACCTTATTAATATTACGTCACACGGTCTACTCAAATACTCTATTCTCAAATGAATGATACAATAATTAGAAACATGCATACATGTATGAAAACAGGTAACATTACCAGAACAAGTGGGTTAACGAAACAAGTTTCAACTCCCCGTGCAGTGTCATTAGGTTTTTATAGCTCATTAACAGTTTTTAGTAGTCATTATAAACATTGTTTAGAGTTTTACAAACACTATCTAACTTTTCATTGCGCGAAATAATATTTCATATAGAAACTGAAGGAGTATTTGAATCATTTAAGATAAAATACGAATAATTTTGAGACAGTCAAGTACAATGTTAATATTACAGCTATGTAACTATGAAATCTAAAACCAATGTTAAAAAAACGTTCCACTATGTTAGTTAACATACATCTCCGAAACTGCTTGACCGAATTCCATAAAAAAAATTAATGCATATTTAGTATATCTAAGAACTTCTACTATCTACTTTCATAGACATATAAATGATGAGGATTGGTCACAAATTTTTTATTTATTTCTATACGTAATATTTTATCGTCACTAGAAAGAAGCTATATGGCAAAACAACGTTTGCTGGGTCAGCTAGTTCTTAGTAAAGATCGTTAGTCAGAAGGCTTAAAAATTAAGTCCAGACTTCAAAAGCGCATGATAGCAAAAGTTTTTAACTCATTGAAGATAATATTCAATGTCTCCATAATTCATTATTTCAATAAAAATAAAACAATTTAAAGAATTCCGTTGATACGATTCTCATTTTTTGTCATTACGAGGATCAAGAAACACAATTATACATCTCCAAATCATATTTAATAAAGTACTTAAGCTTCTGCGATTTAAAGAAGATTTATTTTTGCAAAATACGATAATTCTTCGAAATTACAGCCACCTATCATGATATTATAAATTTCGGGATCGCGCGAAACCTTTAATCCGATTATAGGGGTCTGTCGTTCGGGCAAAACATTTTTTGATGAGAGAGCAAATAAAAAATACCAGTGTCATATCTTTGTGATATTTGCGTACTCAATTCAAGTACTAAAAGATTATCCTTTTTGTATAGTTTTGTTAGAGTACATAATAGGGATTAAGAGTATTATCTTTATTTAGCAAAAATAACATGAGTGGCCCGTATAATCATGATTAATAAATATTTGGTACTTGGAGATTGACTAAAAATAAACGCGTCAAAACATACGTCTAAGTTAAAAAATGCACTGTGCCGACATTAAGCATAAAAATTTAGTACAGTTCGTAATTGACGTATATTTTAAGAGCCCAAATATAACACGCACCAGTGTTATTAATTGTCCGCTATAAACCAAACACTTACATAATATAATTAATCATACGAAAAGTTACTAAATATTCCCACATTTTCGTGGTGGTATGGCACATCGCCAACAGTTTTTTCATTAATTAATTGTAACAAACAACGAGGGATAGTTATAGCAGTCTGATGGAAACACATCAATATAACCTGTATTTGCAACACGTACTCATAACGTACTTAGTTTCATCAAAATCGATTGATCGGTTCTGGCCTGAACAAATGGAGAGATAGATATATATCTAGGTAGATGGTGTATTCCTTAGTTTTTTGTCATTCGTGTCTTTTATCATTTTTACAAAAAAAGACCTCATAAAATTTGAAAAATAAAAGAGCACGTTCTATACAAAGATTATTCATATATTTTGGAAGGCAAAACAAACATAAAAGGTGCAATGTTTAAAGTCACGTTATCTTCCAAACTAAATTTAAAGAAATGCGAATGAAACATGAAATATTCAAACGTCTTCAGACTTAAGCACGAAGGGAATAAGCATAAAAAATAAGTAGCTGTTACA